>NC_092258.1:9830686-9845686 GCF_036320965.1 Panulirus ornatus
CTCTCCTCCAAATAAAGCTTCTGTTGCTGTTAATTTGGGATGCTTTGAATGCCCTTGTTGGAACTACTCTCTGGGTATGATATTGTATAAGATATAAGATATTGTATAAGATTGTATGTATAAGACTACATCTTGCAACCTCCTCACGTAAAAAGCAAGAATTATAAAGAAATCATTCAAAAGAAAAGAAACCACTTATTGCGACAATAACTTTCATATAGTGTGCCCGATATTCAATTTACTTATACTGAAAGAAAAACTCATCCCAGTCCATGAAATGAATGTGAATAAGTCAAATGCCAACGAATGCCTCACTGCAACAGCAAAATGGACCAAGATAAAGAATGTGAAGCTATGTCCCCAGAGAGGGAGGGCTAAGAGAGAGTAATATTGCAGGAGTCTGGTTGGTTTACAGGGAGATGGTTACGTGGGAGTAAACTTGAAGTATACCCAGGCTAAACCTCCACCTTATTACCCAGGTTTACCGAGGGTTTGCATCCTCTGGAGGAGGTAGATAAACTTATCTAAGGGGTGGGTGTGGGAAGAGGCAAGGGGATCTCCTGTGTGGAGGAGACTGGGTCTGTCAGCGGAGATCGGTGATAAGGGAGAGAGAGAGAGAGAGAGAGAGAGAGAGAGAGAGAGAGAGAGAGAGAGAGACAGACAGACAGACAGACAGACAGAGACAGAGAGAGAGAGAGGCAGAGACAGACAGACAGACAGACGAGACAGAGAGAGCGAGAGAAAGAAAAGAGAGAGTGTGTGTGTGTGTGTGTGTGTATGCGTGTGTGTGTTTGTGTGTGTGTGTGCGCGTGTGTGTGTGTGTGTGTGTGTGTGTGTGTGTGTGTGTGTTTGGGTGTTTGTGTGTGTGAAAAAGTAACTTTAGAGAAGTCATGGCGCCTCTCTCTCTCTCTCTGATTTGTAGCTTACGACCACTTGGAGGAAGCTCCCACATGTCTTCACTTTATAGTCGAACTTTTCACCTAAATTAAAATATCTTTTTTTTATGAAAGTTGCTACAATGAATGTTATTCATATATAAAAACTCCTCCTCCCTCTCCCCCTGAATGGGTTGACGCCCTTCTCTGCGGTACCTGAACACAATTCTCACCGATTTTTCAGCAGCATTTACCCTTCCTGCCTCGATGTTGAAATTTACAGGTCGAGAAAATTTACAGAAAACGATAAAAGCTCAGCGGAAAATTCTTTCTTGCAGGAATATATATATATATATATATATATATATATATATATATATATATATATATATATATATATATATATATATATTCATTTATCTACTATTTTTGTCTACTTCACTTGGTCGTAGTCTCCTGCGTTAGCAGCACCTACAGTATACACAGCTGACCTACCACAACAACCTTAAAATCCCCTAAAATACCACAGTAATCTGTAAAACGTGTATATAAACATTTTCTACGGCACCCGTTACTGTATTTGGAACAACATCTACAACCATAACCCGTCTCATATCATCAACAGCGTCTACAATAGTTACAACGATACTCACAGGGTTGTTCAGGACTTAACAGAGAGAGAGGTGCATATGACTCACAGGTCATAAGACACAAACCTTATGGCATAACTTGCAAAAAAAGAAGAATATATCAAGGAGATTTTGGTTTCTCTATACATCACACCTGAACAGATGTTCGTATTGTTGGCATTTACAGCTTCAGTATACGACCGTTTTGGTCACCTTCGTCTGACGCTCAGAGTTGACAGATGATTAGTTAGAAATCCTGTGATGTTTTGACTACCACACTGGTGCCACGAACTTCCCACTCTTGCTCCGCGTTGAGCATAGGTCTTGGCTGACCTATGATACCCATATGCCACCATGGTGGTGCTGCTTCTTATGAACTCTGCTCCTCTCGCGCTTCGTTGCCCTTACCACGAACCCATTTGCGTCAAACGTCATCTAAACACATTGTTCCGCGACTATCAACGCTCCCAATATAGAGCGGCGGTTAGAGTCCAAGAGTCTGGACTCTGTGTGTGAGCTCTGGGATAGAGCCAATGAATTCATGTTTCACATCCATCACATGTCGCTCCAGCAGGAGTATGGAAATGGGAACCTAATGGGTTGTAAATGCTCGAGGTTAGGGATTAAGTACCACGCCAGCGGGTGGTGATGGGAGAAAATGTAGAATGATACACCCGTGTATATATACATCGACCATGGTCGTTCTCACTGTGTGCAGGTGACTACCCATAGCTACAGCTGTGAAGGACGATGTATACTAGCCACTACCCATAGCACAGCTATGATATCTGATTTCGACCATGGTCGTTCTCACGTAAGGTGTGCAGACCTGTACCCATAGAACAGTTGTGATATCAATATGATATACATATGTATCGACCATAGTTGTTCTCATGGTCTATAAGGCGCTATACACGGTATAGCTGTGGTATATAATATGCAGGCGCTGAGGTCACTCTTACGTACGATATGCTGGCCACTACACATAGCAGAGCTGTGAAGAGTGATGCATATCAGTGTACAGATCACTAAACATACATCAGGAACATCTTTGTCTGTCAAAGCGCCTGATGCAAAGACCATGGAGTCAGAAAGTTGTGGTCATTTGACGCTGAAGGAGAAAAGTATATATTTCAACTTATTTTCTCACGTCTTATTGTATCTGAGTCTAGCTCTGCCTGTAAGGACGAAATGTGGTCTATGATCACAAAATGGGTTAAGGACTGGACGTGACTACGTCTCAGTGTTGGAACACTTGATGCATTGGAATCCACCTTGTTACTAATGTATTGTAACTCCGTTTGTCTTCAGAGACCTGGATATAACCATGGCTTCCTCGGAGCAGCTCTCCTCCTGCCACTAATGTTTCACAGTGGAAAGGTGAGATCCACCAGGGCACTTGCTTGCTTGCTGCTGCTGCAGATAAAATCAGTTTGCTCATTCCCAATGAGAAAAATACCTCCTGGTCTCTCCGTCACTTGAATCGTGAAATGCTTCTCAACACTTGATGCGTAAATGCAATTTAGGATGGTAATATTCAATACAGAGAACTTCTAACTTTTATGGTTGTAATCCATTTCATTATTGTACACTACCTCCTGAGGGAGAGAAGACGAAAAAAAACTATAGAAAACTGACAGCAAAATGTGATTCCGTTTTTCAGGTCAGGTTGTTTTTAGAGAAATTAATTCCCGAGTGTACTTTACGAAATGACCCTGAGCCACAATAAGCCATAACCAATAGCTATAAGAACCGTGTGTGTGTGTGTGTGTGTGTGTGTGTGTGTGTGTGTGTGTGTGTTCATTTCTCGTTGCTTCAGAGAACAGCAGTATCCGGGTCTCTGGATATGTATCTTTTTTTCTGCGAACGAGAAGTTGCTGAAAGATTCAGGTGGTGAGAATTTATTATTCACTATGATCGTGTTGCTTCTCGTTTTCAACCATCCCTCCACCCCAAAGCTGAATGTTGTAAGGTAGATTGCCAGTGGTGTGGCCCTCGTCAGGTGATGTGGAGGCTGGTTGGCAGCGGTGTAGCCCTCGTCAGGTGTTTGTGAAGGTTGGCAGCGGTGTAGCCCTCGTCAGGTGTTGTGAAGGTTGGTTGGCAGCGGTGTGGCCTTCGTCAGGTGTTTGCGAAGGCTGGTTGGCAGCGGTGTGGCCCTCGTCAGGTGATGTGAAGGTTGGCAGCGGTGTAGCCCTCGTCAGGTGTTTGCGAAGGCTGGTTGCCAGCGGTGTGGCCCTCGTCAGGTGAGGGGGAGGTGGGTTGTCAACGTCAGGGCCTTGTGTCAGGGACTTGTCGGAGGCGTAAACATTTCAAGCGTGGCTGGTGTCCCGGGTTTTGTCTGGGCTTGATGTTTTCTGCTTCGTTGTTGCCTGCTGGAGGCTGACTGGCAGCAAAGGTACTGGCAGTTTGAGCTGCCTGTCTACGTCATTCCAGGCTGCACACACACACACACACACACACACACACACACACCTCTGTAATGACAGCCTTCAAATATCTTTTGAGCTTTTTATAACCAGTTTCGCACTGTAGTTTACCGAGTCACGAATATATTTCATGTTTTGTTGTCTTTGTTGACACCGAGGGCACGATCGCTCCTTTACCCCCATGAGCAAGACGGTATGACCCCAGAGCACGATGCATGACCCCCTTGCGTAAGATGGCGTGACCTTTGACACGGCTCGTAAGGATCAGGTCAAAGGTCGCGCCACCATACACAAAAAAGTGGTTGGACTGTTTAAACCATACCTTTATCTAGGGTTCCTCACAGTCACGTAACATTACATAATACATTGGCATTGTAAATCAGTCTTGTCAGTTTACCTTTTTTTCATATGTTAGCTGAGGCCCTAATCGAAGCCATCCCATTTTTTTTTTTCAAAAGAGGGAACGGAGAAGGGGGCCAGGTGAGGATATTCCTTCAAAGGCCCAGTCCTCTGTTCTTAACGCTACCTCGCTAATGCGGGAAATGGCGAATAGTATGAAAGAAAAGAAAAAAAAAAAAATATATATATATATATATATATATATATATACCCGAGCCTGAGCTAGGTGCCCATTTCATCGACCAAACCCTTGGGGTAGATGAAGAGGTAGGTTGACTGTAGACCGACTGCTGTAACGAAGGTTCGAACCTATGCGCTAGACCCTAGGAGGCCCCATGAATACGTCACGGTCAGGCATGCTAACCGCTACACCACGAGAGTCCATCAAGATCCCCACTGACATTACAGTATCAGATGTGATCACTCGTGATCCAGGCTGAAGGAGAGACCTAGGCAGGTGGAGGAGGCTGATGGGGCTGTAAGTAATGTAAGATATAAGAGGTCAGGCTAAGGCCTTAGTGTGTGTGTGTGTGTGTTCTTCATATATGTGTGTTACGTGGAGAGGGTTTTACACACATGTCATCCCTCCCTTTGCTGGAGAGATATACCTGGTCCCCTGAAGCTGTATCTCTCCTCGCTGGTGCATATCCAGTGGTCAACATGCCTAGTATTGGCCACTACATACTGCCACACAGCTCTTACCCACTGGGTTTCCCCGTGTTGCGCTTCCCCCTGGGTTCTCCAGTGTTTCTCTTCCATCCCTGGGTTCTCTAGTTTGTTCCTCTCCATCCCTGGGTTCTCTAGTGTTTCTCTTCCATCCTGGGTTCTTCAGTGTTCCTCTTCCATCCATGGGTTCTCTAGTTTGTTCCTCTCCATCCCTGGGTTCTTCAGTGTTTCTCTTCCATCCTGGGTTCTTCAGTGTTCCTCTTCCATCCCCGGGTTCTCTAGTTTGTTCCTCTTCCACCTCAGGATCCACATCCTGTTCCACCGACGCCCGTTAGGTTCTCTCCTGTGTGTCCAGCGTTCTCCTCTCTCTCTCCTCTCTCCCGCTGCATCTCCTCACCCTTTACCTATCTGCTCCCTTCCATGATCTCACATCTCCCACCAACGTGGCCTGTCGGTCTGTCTGCCTGTGTCTATCTATCTATCTTTTTGTCTGTACATCTCTCTCTCGTCTCTCTCTCTCTCTCTCTCTCTCTCTCTCTCTCTCTCTCTCTCTCTCTCTCTCTCTCTCTCTCTCTCTGCCCGTGAGCCTCACCTAACAAGAGTGCTTGCCTCACTCACACAAAACAGCGCCGCTGAAATAAAGCTTTGCATCCTCCTTCGTCAGCACAGCTGCTGTTATAAGCTTAATTTCTTTCAATTCAGTCGAGTGTTTCTGTACACAGGGTGGGCAACACCAGGCTGGCTTTAACATTCACAGTTCATCCCATTTCATTACATTTCATGTAAATCATTCATTGAATTATATGCGACATTATGATGAATAAAATTATGGGCAATAATGGAATATGTATAACTTTTCAGTTATTCATATATGGTGGGTTCTTTGCGCCTATTTACGGAATGGTATACACGAAATCGAAATTCACAATGATACGCGAAAAACATTCGCTGGTGTTTAATGGGTTTTTACGGTAATTATTTCAGTATGAATTACACATTTCAATTATATGTGAGAGTCATATATGTGCATATGTGTGGGATACCGTTCCCAAGCGTATGAAGGTGTTCAGACACTATATGGGATGGGATCAGGTGGGGAGGACTGATATGTGGAGACCTCTAAAGATAAGACTGGTATTCAATACGATCTGATAGCAGGATAATACAGTAATTCTTCTGGTGAGACTTATCTAATGATGTCCTGTGCCCTGGGTACTCTGGAGCCAGAATGCTATATGCTTGTCTATGGAGCCAGATGTAGATAAGCGAACATCACTGTTAAAGGGGTTATCTATGGAGCCAGATAAGCGAACATCACTGATAAAGGGGATCCAAGTCAAATTGTCATGGATTGCCACCCTTATAGGTCTTTCCACTTGTGTCGGAACACAATATACAGCGTTACGATAGAGATTATTAAATTCTGACTTCCCCAAGAAAACGGAGAGAAACGATGCTTAAAATCTGTGAAAATGTGGAGGGTGGAATGCAGATCTGAAGATGTAATATCGTGCAAGATGTGGGTAACCTCGCTCAGCGGGTTTTCAATATTAAGAAAACCCACGATAAGGCTAAGCAAAGGAAAAACACATTGTATGTTGTTGATTGAATTCATGTGGGTATTTTCGTATCAACAATATCTCGTACTTACGATCTTTAGATACAGCTTATAGAGATGTACGTTCGGAGGTCCTAATCTGTGGTGCTTTGTGAAAGGCTGATATGTTTTGAATGGGTATAAGTTGGTCTTAACTTTTCTCTGTGTTTCTACTCTTACCAGTCTAGGGTGAACCACAGGGTCTGTAGCGATGATGCCAGACTGCCAGCAGCCAGCAACTTTTACTCCATCATTATGGATGATCTATCTATGTTATGTTGCTACACTACCGGTCGTCAACTTGGCTCCATCATTCTTCCCTCTTGGATGCTCCATCTGTGTTGTGGTGGCACACTACCGCCAGCCAATGTCTCCATCATTCTTCCCCTATGGACGTTGCATTTGTGCAAGAGACGATATGTTGCATCTATGCCCCACTAGAAGACAGTAACCACTGGTGTATTGCAATCGAGCGTGAGTCTACACTCGACACACACTTCACATCAGGGATAGAATGCGTGTCAATTATCAGTTGTCATATGAGGTTTCTCACACAGTCTCACGAACAGTTGAGTGAATCCATTCGTGGGCCTAAGAGGCAATGTCCTACACCACCCGTGCTGTTAATGGGAGGGACAGTAACCCTACCTAAGTCCCGAGGAAGAATAATCAAGTCCTGTCGCTCCCATTAATCCTATGGTCAGCGCCAGATCCAACACATCACACCGACCCTTAGGATGAGAGCAGGACCCTAGTGCCACTCATCCCCACGAGGAATCCTACACACGTCCCGAGGGACAGTACCTGGACCCACCATCCCGAGGGACAGTACCTGGACCCACCATCCCGAGGGACAGTACCTAGACCCACCATCCCGAGGGACAGTACCTGGACCCACCATCCCGAGGGACAGTACCTAGACCCACCATCCCGAGGGACAGTACCTGGACCCACCATCCCGAGGGACAGTACCTGGACCCACCATCCCGAGGGACAGTACCTGGACCCACCATCCCGAGGGACAGTATCTACAACCAACCCAGCCTGTGTCTCGCCACACATGATACGTATCCGCTAGTGTTAGTCCACTCTGTTCTCTCCTCTGTTTTATGATACAATCATCTGTAATTACTCGTGAGCTTATAAAATCTCATTAAAAGCGGACCAATTACTGGAAAATATATGATTATATTTTACTTTGATCCCTACAAAAGTACTCAACTGGTAAATAACATTACGTATTTTGATCATATATAAGATGATTTTCTCTTCGTTATATATAGTTCAGATAACGAAGGCCTATCAGGTACTTTACATACAACGCTTTGACACGGAAGATCCCTCAAGGGTGTGTGAGATCCATGTTAGATGCACGGGTTACCGTAACACTGTGAGTATAGTTAGGTTCTGATACTAAAGATACTGCCTTATCTTGTTGAGATGGTTGGGTTATCGTACATTATAAGACTACACCATTAGTCTGAGATGCTTAACTCCTGGGGTTAAGAAGGTGAGTCATTTCTCTTATAAAGTGATTTATATATACGTTACGAGGTAATCAAAGTGAATGCGTCAGCAACAGCCAAAACAGTTCAGGAAATGCTCGACACTCTAGCTTGCTCAAACTTGGGTGATTACGACCAAGTCTCGGTCCACAGATGTTTGTCTCAAGTTTCCTTCGAGTTTGTTGGGGGAATCGGAATTAATCTCTTCGTTACGTTGTATTTAGGTTCCGACACGACTGGAGCCTCGAACTCGACCCTTAGGCATGATGGACGACGAGCCTGTGAACTGACTATGAAGGGCTGGGACATCACGGCATTACAGTCAAGTGTCGTTCTATCGTGCTCAAGGGTCGTACCTTCGTGCTCAAGGATCGCACCTTCGTGCTCAAGGATCGTACCTTCGTGCTCAAGGATCGTACCTTCGTGCTCAAGGATCGTACCTTCGTGCTCAAGGGCCGTACCTTCGTGCTCAAGGATCGTACCTTCGTGCTCAAGGGCCGCACCTTCGTGCTCAAGGGTCGTACCTTCGTGCTCAAGGGCCGTACCTTCGTGCTCAAGGATCGTACCTTCGTGCTCAAGGATCGTAACTTCGTGCTCAAGGATCGTACCTTCGTGCTCAAGGGCCGTACCTTCGTGCTCAAGGATCGTACCTTCGTGCTCAAGGATCACACCTTCGTGCTCAGAGGTCGTACCTTCGTGCTCAAGGGCCGTACCTTCGTGCTCAAGGATCGTACCTTCGTGCTCAAAGGTCGTACCTTCGTGCTCAGAGGTCGTACCTTCGTGCTCAAGGGTCGTACCTTCGTGCTCAAGGGGATAACAGTGGATAGAGATGATCCAAACGGATCCACAGAACTCCATCTGAGTGTCAGGGATGATAAAATCGTGGAATTCCACAAGATCATCATCGAAGATAACATAGCCAAGTCTGACAGAATTAGTGGGATTAAAGAGCATTAGTGCTGAGTGCCTAGTAATGAGAGGGGAGGCATTACGTGAGTTAGAGGCCACAGATAGGGATGATAATAGACGAATGAAGGTCTTGAATGCCATAAGGAAATGTTATCGGGAAAGATAAGTACGATCCGGAGGGAAACAGTTTTGTGCTGATATGTGGTTCATGTGGAGAAAATGGATTCCTAGAAAATGGGGCGATAAGGGGGTAAAGGATATTCTGCAGAAGCTAAGTAAGGTAAGCACACACACACACACACACACACACACACATACACACACACACTGACCACCATGCATGCACGGGCCACTTGGGATCAAACAGGCGTAGGTTCGAATCCTGGTAAAGGCAGCCGGTCTACAGTCCACCCAACTGTTCATCCTCATCTAGGGATCGGTCGTTGAAGTGGATATGTCTGAAATGGGCTTGTGTGTGCGTGTGTGTGTGTGTGTGTGTGTGTGTGTGTGTGTGTGTGTGTGTGTGTGTGTACGCATACATACATGGGAGTAAAAGAAATGGTACATATATGTAAGCTTCAGAGACGGGGTGATACGAGTGTAAAACCCATATAGTAATGACAAGCTGCAATCAAACAGAAATCATAAGCATTATCAATAAGTATATAAACAAAGTGAAATCACAGGCAAGGCTGAAAAAGCATCAAATCACTCAAGGAGAACCACTCTTACCCGGATGATACAATGGTCCTTAACTACAGACTCTTCTTTCCCTTTGTGTAAACAGAATTTCTAAGCTTAATAGAAATTGGTCAGTTTGGTGGAGATGAGAACCATAACTTGAGTTACTGGTGTGAAAACTGACGGCCAGTACATTCATCATTGGTGTTTTTAACACCCTGAGAGACAGACCTACAAGCCATCCTGGATTATATTTGCGAATATCAACACCAAACATACGAGTAGGTGGCGAGACACCAGTATGATTACGTCTACTGAGTCACCATTCATAATAACATTGTGTACGACATATGTAAAAGTGTGGCTCTTGGTGCTGGACGGTGATATATGTTTCCTTAGTAATATATTCACGAATGAATATATCAGACTATTATACTGGCTTGTTTACCTTCCTGTTCATATACGTCCCTGTCTTTAACCGCCTGTCACAGGTAGTGTGCTTCATGCCCGACTGAATAGACGTATAATCGTGTAACGAATGCCTACGAAGGTAGAGAGAAGAGTACGAAATTGAATAATCAGTTGATTGAACCCTCTAAGGAGGTGCTTATGAGCATTAGATACCCTTTAGGTATGTGCTCCACAATGATTAGTTCCTGGAAGGACACAGGGAGAACTCCCTTGGGAGAGTTGGTCAACAGAAGCTGCTGGTTCTTGATCGTATTGCCAAACGTAACGATGAGAACAGCTGGTCACTGTAAGGTCCATCAACTGCAGGAGGCAGTTACGAGCCTCTACAGTGACAGGTCAATCCTTTCATGGCTTGCTTCCCTTGCTAAAGCAAAGCAGAGTCCTTGTTGGTTAAGAACAGTGGTCCAGCTTAGATCTGGTCCCTACAGAGCGGCTCAGGCAAGGACTCAGGCGGTCTTTGTGCCTCTGTGGCAAGTGATAAACTGAACCATGTCTTCCAGCAACGTCTGGCTGATCAAGATCCTCCCGCAGCAAGCGTCTAGTTAACCCATGTCCTTCCTGAAAGTGTGTGGTTGACCCATGTCCTCCCGCAGCGTATGTGTATGCCATTGCATTCAGTTGACCAATATATTTTAGCGTGGTGTCCAGTAAACCTATGTCCACTGAAGAAAAATGTCCTTTTTCCCTTTATCCTCCCAGTGTAAGTGTCCAGTTGGCAGAAGTCCATCGGCAGGAAGTCTCCAATTGACCGCCGAACTCCTGGAGCGACTGTCAATCTAAATCCTCAACCTGCGATAAGAATGTTCGAATTGCTTTTGTCCTCCCATAGCAAGCGTTTAGGTTATCCTTTTTTTCCTACCATTGAAGAAGATTCCAAGAGGCGTTTCTATTCTTCTATAACATACGTCCAGTGACTCCATGTCTCATCCGAGACCAGCGTCTACTTGACCCTCTTCTTCCAGGATCGGGTCTCCAGTTCGTCCTTGTCTTCTCGATGCACGTGTCCACTTCATACCCTTCCTCCTGCAGCAGTGAGGCTGCCTGCCTTCCTGCTGGGAGGAAACATCAAAAAAGAAAAGTTTCTCATATTTGTCCAACGAAACTGTTATGAGAGAAATTCCTGGCTTGTAAATTACTTTCATGGAATTGCAGACTTCCTCTTCAGGAATTCTTTTTCCGCAGTAAGTTGAATTATTTAAGTTGCCAGCAACCGAAAACAACCGGTTTGCTTCCCCGACCGTAGGTCGATATGTAATCACCTCATTCTGTTTTACTTGATGTCTTGAACTCCTTCGCTGTTTGAGGCACTTCCTGCTTTTGAAAGTCATCAAATAACCTATTTTTCATAAATGGTACAGTTCACTCTAATGCCGACGGCTCAACACGAACATATCTCTATTTATTTTAAATCTGATCCATCTTCTTACGTCTAGCGTCGTCACAACTACCTTTATTAACTCAGGTCCGGACGCGATTTCCCAGCGGGCAGACGTAACCATGTTAAGATTTGTGTCTCTGAAACCCACATTCTCTCTATTTCTGTAACTAAGGCTCCCAAACAACTTTCCTCCTTCCTTTGATGGCTAATCTAATCTGTCTTGGACACCCAACACCACAGAGACGTCTAAGTCTGCGTATAAGAAATTGGGAGTCCTGTTGAGGTGCCAGATATTCTCTTCTGAGTAGCTGTTGACAAGGGAATGATTCGTCTCTTTATGAGCAGCGCTGCTCTCACATCTGGAGGAGGAGGAGGAAGTTAGCTGTACCTTCTTACTCAAAAAAAGACTCAAAAAAGACTCAAGGCTAACTAAAGTAATCCGACTTACATATCATCTCGAACTAACCTTAGAACTTCACATATTTTTCTCACGTCATACCGCTACACAGGCTGACCTGTTTCCCCCCCATGACCCCCAGGAGTCTGGTGGAGTGTTGACCTTACCTCTCCGTGTTTTGTTACTAACGATCGCTGCGCTCCAAGTGCAGTCGGCTGGTGAGGAAAATGTGAAGTGTGTATTGCGGTTCTCTTTTTACCTGGGTCAAGAATTCCTTTTGGGCTGGTGGTGAGATTTTGTGGCCAGTGGTGGTGAGTGGTGGTGGCGCGGCTGTGTGGTGGTGAGGTTGTGTTTGGCCAGTGGTGGTGAGTGGTGGCGACGCGGCTGTGGTGGTGGTGAGGCTGTGTTTGGCCAGTGGTGGCCAGTGGTGGTAGCAGGGGCAGTGGACTTAATATTGCACATGAGAGGGGACGTGAATAGAGGGTACAAAAAGAGAGAGAGAAAAAAAGGATTTTTTTTTTTTAACTACAAAAGATTTTCTCTTACAGCCACAAATGACTAATTACTGGTAGTTGATTATGAGTGGCAAACTACAGGAGTCTAACTACATGTGGCTGCAAGTAGTTAACTACAGGTGGCTAGATGCAGCTGGCCTACGACAGATGGTTCACTACTGTCGCTTACCTAAAGATGGCTAAATACATGTAGATGATTGTAGATGGTTAATTATTAGAGTCTAACAACAGATGGTTCTCTACAGGTACTTAATTACAGATAGTTAAGTACACAAGTGGCTAAATATGAGTTGCTAACTGCAGATGGCTCACTTCAGGTGGTTCGGAACGGTTAGTTAACTACAGATGGCAAACTACAGAGTGGCAAACTTTTCGATACAGAGACGAAAGAATGATCAGGACGATTGAAGAATGAAGGATGGAGAATGAAGAATGAAGGATGGAGAATGAAGAATGAAGGATGGAGAATGAAGAATGAAGGATGGAGAGTGGAGAGTAACACGCAGGTCTACCCAGTTAAAGATGAGACCGAAGAGCGAGTGAGTGAGTAATGAGACGTGTGAGACTTGATGTATGAACAACCCTGAGAGTAATGAGTAAATCATTAAGCAGCAGCGGATGATAGTGATATAAGAAATAAGGGTACAATTTTCAGGCAAAGAGTTGAGTGAATCATAGGAACATATACTTTGGAGAGCAAAATTCTGTCAGAATGATTTTTCCCTTCGAGTCACCTCGTTCTATTCAACCACCCGAGAATATCCTCCTTGGTCCCTCGACCCTACTTACATCTTGGCCTTCTTGAAGGATCAAAGACTTTCCTCAGGAAGGCAGTGAATGGTCGGGCCCAAGGACTGTTATCGTAACGGCGTTGTATCGCATAATACGCTGGTTGCTCACTTGCTACACCGAGTCCTTGCATAGCAGACACTGAAAACGGAGGGATGTTTCACTCTCATCACTTCTGGCATATGTTCGTCATGTAGACAATACGAGAGTTATCGTGATGGCTTCTCAGCTCGACCATGGTTGTGGCTCACAGTTCGACAACCCAAGGCAACCACAAGCACGAGAGATAGAAGGTTTCTCAGCTCGACCATGGTTGTGGCTCACAGTTCGACAACCCAAGCCAACCACAAACACGAGAGATGGAAGGCTTCTCAGCTCGACCATGGTTGTGGCTCACAGTTCGACAACCCAAGCCAACCACAAACACGAGAGATGGAAGGCTTCTCAGCTCGACCATGGTTGTGGCTCACAGTTCGACCACCCAAGCCAACCACAAACACGAGAGATGGAAGGTTTCTCAGCTCGACCATGGTTGTGGCTCCATGGCCGACCCAACCCAGCTGATCTACAGATCATATACCATAATCCTCTTATGTCTTTGGCGTTGATAAAGGAGGAGAGAAAAATGAAGCTAAACAACGGCTGAACCAATAAAAGATGTGACCTCAAAAGTCCAGATTCAAAGGTTACAGATACTTTTTTTTTAGTATCGATAACAAAATCCTTCGGATTGGAGATGATTACACAACATAATCAGGTATTATCTTCATTACTTCTCAAACCTTCAAATTACAAGAGAAATACACAGATAACGGAGCAGTGGTATTAGAATCCATGACTTTTACCTCGAATGTGAAACATAATAGGTCAGAATTTAAATCATGATTACCACTATCAGCAGGTAAATTTGCATATGAAGGATATATTCCAAGGTGTAAATGGTCATATTGCTGACTAATATGTGCGTTATCTATTCCGGAACTTATATATTCCAGCTAAGTTACAAAAATGTTCCGGGATTTGATCATGATTTTTTGAGTTTGATGAAATACAGAAATACTTATGACGGTTGCAGGGCAGGAGAACAATATTAGAGATAATTGCTCTAATGATAGGTGGCAGCCTCATCTCAGTTTACAATTGCTTTCATGGATTGTTTCTAGTGAATAGTAACACCACATCAGAGTATAGGAACATGTGAGGAGGAGTCACTCTCTTAATGGAGGAACAAAGCTCCAGCTCATGTTACACTGGGGTGATCATCCATCGTCTTCCATCCAGCAGTTATACTCTTCCAGAAACCATCAGCTTCACCCACCATGTTCTTATACACTCTCACAAACCCTCATTTTCTCCCATCCTGTTATCATACTCTCCTGAAAACCCTCAGCATCATCCATCCTGTTATTAAACTCTCCCAGAAACCTTCAGCATCATCCATCCTGTTATCATACTCTCCCAGAAACCTTCAGCATCATCCATCCTGTTATCAAACTCTCCCAGAAACCCTCAGCATCATCCATCCTGTTATCAAACTCTCCCAGAAACCCTCAGCATCATCCATCCTGTTATCATACTCTCCCAGAAACCTTCAGTATCATCCATCCTGTTATCAAACTCTCCCAGAAACCTTCAGCATCATCCATCCTGTTATCAAACTCTCCCAGAAACCTTCAGCATCACCCGCCAAATTCCTCAGTCATTAATCTTCTAACTTGGACGCCCATCTTACTCTCATCTTTGTCTCATTTCACTCCACTTGT